>NC_057803.1:262163408-262171291 GCF_018294505.1 Triticum aestivum | reverse complement strand
GCGAGGGCGGTGCGGTCGGGTCGGTGGCCGACGTGGCGTTGCGGGGCGGCGAGGTCTTGGCGGATGACGGCGGCGCGGCGAAAGCGCATGGAGGCGGCGCGCGGCCCGAGGAAGTGGGCGGCGGAGCGCGGGACGGGTGCCGGCGCGGGAGGACAGGGCATTGGCGTGGAGAGGCGGCGCGGGATCCGGGCTCGGCGGGCCGGATCTGGGTTCCGAGGCCCGCGGCGGGAGGCGCGGTGGCGGAGGCCACGTGGCGGAGGCCACGTGGCGGTGGATGATAGGGTGCGGGAGGCGGCTCAGCTGACGTGGCAGCGCCTTATTCGTCGGAGTGAGGTGGCTGAGGGCGGCGGACATGTCCGGCCGGTGGCGGAGATGCGTCCGGTGGCGCGAGGTAGAGGAAGACTAGGGTTTCGTCCGCGAATTTGGAAGGGTTGCACATATTTATAGGTAGAGGGAGCTAGGAGAGTCCAAATGAGGTGCGGTTTTCGGCCACGCGATCGTGATCGAATGACCGAGATGATGGAGCAGGTTTAGGTGGGTTTTGGGCCACTTTGGAGGGGTGTTGGGCTGCAACACACACGAGGACTTTTTGGTCCCTCGGTTAACCGTTGGAGTATCAACCGAAGTCCAAATGGTACGAAACTTGACAGGCGGTCTACCGGTAGTAAACCAAGGCCGCTTGACAAATCTCGGTCCAATCCAGAAATGTTTAATCACCACACACGAAAGGAAAGTAGAAAGGACCACCGGAGGAGAACGGAGCGCCGGATTGCAAAACGGACAACGGAGAAAATGCTCGGATGCATGAGACGAACATGTATGCAAATGAAAAGCACATGATGACATGATATGCAATGCATGACACGCAAGCAATGACAAGGAAACAACAACGAATAACTGGATGACACCTGGCACATCAGTCTCGGGGCGTTACAACACTCCACCACTATGAGAGGATCTCGTCCCGAGATCTAGAATGGCACCGGAGGGACAACGGAAGAGATAAAAGAAGAGGTAAAACAAATTGCTTCTTTGACAAACGAGTGAAACCAAAGAACCTTGAAAAGGTTAAGCCATATCGAGAAAAAGAATAACGGAGATGACAAATTTGAAAACACTCCGTTAGAAAAGAGGGACTAGGAACATTGCGAAAAACCTTGAGGTTGAAGGGAAAGTTGTATATTGAAACCACTCCGGTTAAAACAAGATAGAGAAGGATTAAGAATGATATAATTTGAGCAGCACTCCATCTGAGAAGGGAGGCAACACTTGGCAGAATGGGAAAAATTCGAAAAGCAGGCACGACACTTCGGTTAAAAGGATAAGGACGAAAAGAACACGTTCCTGACAAAACAAGAAGATGGGTTGCAGAGAGCAACATCACAATGCCTCCGGAACGAAAGTGTAGAGTAAAGATATTTGAGACAAACGAATGTAGAAGACAATGCCAACTTCTGCTACAAAAGAGCCTGAAAAGGCATCTTTAGTAGAAGGGTTGAACGGATTTGTTGGAAAACCAACAACGAAAATAATAAGCTTGATATGGTCTTATGGAATACAACTCAAATTATGAGGTGACAACCCGCCACTCACGGGAAAGAATTAGATTGGAATAAACAAGGAGACGAGAAACTTATTTCACCGGAAGGATAAAAGAAGACATTGGATCATTTATAAGCACCATAGATAGCAAAAATCCTTAGGGAAAGCTTTAGGTGGAATATAACCCAAGATAATTCCAACGAATAGGTTGATGGATTTAAAATACCTCATTCATAACAACATGTGAGTTATGAAACATGAACTCAAATTATTAAGAATGACCTAATACCATCTCCAATGATACGGAAGAAAGATTGAACTCCGGATTGCAAGATGAAGAAAACTTGAGCTCCTCTGAAAAGAAAGTTGATGAACGTTTCGAGAAGGAATATAAATCCTTGATTGCCCACCATGTAGAGCCTCTCTGAAGAACTCCGGTAACAAAAGGATGATTAAATGGAAGGAAAAAGAAGTTGAAAACACAAGGTGAATCCTTGTAAAGATTTAGATGAATCTCCGTGATTACATAATTGCGAGAGCTTGGAACTCCGGGGAAGAAAAGATAAGATGAACAATTGAGATCAAGAATCTTGATGAACCTCCGTAAGAATTGAAAATGAACGAAGAGAAGATAAAGAAACACCAGGAAGAATTAAGCAAATGAACGAAGACGCTTGAGAGAATTTAGATACATGAGAGCGAAGAGATCACGAGCTGATTAGAGATCACTTGATGCACCGGTAAAATTGGAGAATGATAACTGAAAGCTGAGAATGAATAATCCCGAAATAATGGCTTTCGAAAAATCAAACTGAAAAGACTCCTGAATTTGCACCGGATGGATAAAAGAATTCTCACGATCAAAACAATTATGAGAGGATGGCCTCAAACTAGAACCATGAATCTCTGAGAGAGCGGATAAGATATGGAGGAAAAACTCTTCTTTGGTCATCAAAATCTGAGAATTACAACAAGAAACACCACCAAGAATTATTTAGACACTCCGAAATGAAGAATGGCAAGGTTGAGCAAACGATGAAAAGAATTTGACAGATCTTGGAGAAAACATTTGACTGATGATAAATCATTCTTACGTCAAGCTTTAGAAAAGAATTTGAGAAGCTCCGGAAAAATTAGAAGAATCAGGTAAGATCCTGGAAAAAGACCTGTGGGTTAGGGCCCACTCAAAAGATACACCATAGAACTATTGCTAGAAACTGAAATTGCACCGGTTGAATTAAATGGCTAGAACGAGATAGCAACCTCGAAAGAGCTTGAGCGAATGTAGAGTGGAAACACGAATCTTGGAGATATCTTCAGCACTCCGGAACAAAAGAATAGCGAGTGGTGAATGATTAAGAATTGCACCGGCATGAGAAAGCATTGAAACGAGGAAAGGGATATGATCAACGCCAAATCTTAATTTGAATCCACCGGAGAAGAAAACGAGTGAAAAGTGACGAACTTGAAGCTCCATTAGAATCTTCCTGATAATCACCGGATAAGAATATTGAAAGAAAAGAAAGAAGAGACTTCACATCAATAAGATGGATACTTGATTAAGAAATCTGAGTCCTTGAAGAAACAAAGGGTGGGTGGGCGGGAAAAACAAAGGCAACTTAGAGACGGATGAAACAAACACCGTTGAGAAGAAATGATAATTGATCTTGCTGATGTTGAAATGATCAGATCCACTTGAAGAGAAAACACGCCGGTGAAAAGGATTGACAAAACAATCTCGATTATCAAGAAGGATTAGTATTCGCATAGGAATATGAGAACACCACTTAGGAAAGGTATGGAATCAACATTTGACATGGAAGCAACCCGAATACCACAACTCAAAACAAAACAAAGGATTGGCTTACAGAATAAGCCGGAACAAACATATGATAGAGATTTCGTCCGAAGTTTTCGTGGTGGGGCCTACACGGGCTCGATCGTACAACACCATCATGTACAAGGCAGTGCACATGACATACGAAGCGTCCCCGAGTCGGCATAGCCAAGGACTCTTTAAGACACAACGAGACCACTGTAAAACCGACCGTGAATAGGCGGACCACTAGACGTCGAACCCCAATTTCATATCATACGTCTATCGGAAAGATATCCTAAGAGCTACTTGAATTCCCACCTAGGAAACTCCCGAAATTTTCCGGTTATGCACTCAGGTATTGGGGATACAGGGGAAGCATAATATCTCACCCAAATCTAGCAAATCCTACATCCAGCTGTATCCATCCTTCAACACATAACCAAGAAACCTTCGGAAATCGTCTACCTCAACCTTCGAAAAGCATCCGTTATACAAGTTATGGCGATACTCCCGAACTCCCGCCCCATTACTGGGTGGCATCGAGGTTATCTCACCAATGAACTGCATAAAAGAGATTTTGGATGTCGGCGTACTAAACTCAGGTATTCTAGAACTGCAACGATAAAATTATGACGACAACACCTCAGAGCTCAACTCCCCGGGACACTTCCACAAAACCCCTGACAGGAGGCACCAAGACAATGTTCTCGTCATAAAACCATCGGAACGACTCCAAGATACCCGCGTGATCCTAAATTTTTTTTAGTGAAATTTGAGAAGAGAAGAGTCAAAACTCTACATCAGGATGCCTTACCAGAGCGATGAGGAGACTGGGAAGTAAAAGAATTCCTAAACTCTCCAATATATAATTCCTAAATGACTCAAAACATTTTTTCTAGACACAACTCGGCTGCTAAAAACGATCAAGCAATGGGACTCCTAAGCTCGGGGAAGGCTCTGATACCAACTTGTAACGCCCTCGATGTGGCTATATCTCCCACGTGTCGAAGCACGACTTAGAGGCATAACTGCATTGCAAGCAATGTCGCAAGTGAGGTAATCTTGACACAACCCATGTAATACATAAGGGAAAGAGATACATAGTTGGCTTACAAACGCCACTTCATACAATACATGAATAAAGCATTACAACATCCAAATGCAATCAAGGTCCGACTACAGAACCAAAATAAAGAAGAACCCCAAATGCGACAAAGGTCCCCGATCGACCCCGACTGGGCTCCACTACTGATCAACTAGAACGAAGCAACGCAAAGGACAAGATCTTCATCGAGCTCCTCCTGAGCTGGGTTGCGTCATCTGCACGGACTCATCGGCACCTGCAAACTAGTTTTGGAAGTATCTGTGAGCCACCGAGACTCAGCAATCTCGCACCCTCGCGATCAAGACTATTTAAGCTTATGGGTAAGGTAAACGTATGAGGTGGAGCTGCAGCAAGCGACTAGCATATATGGTGGCTAACATACGCAAATGAGAGCGAGAAGAGAAAGCAAAGCACGGTCGATAAAAGTATGATCAAGAAGTGATCCTAAAACAACCTACGTCAAGCATAACTCCAACACCATGTTCACTTCCCGGACTCCGCCCGAAAGAGACCGTCACGGTTACACACGCGATTGATTCATTTTAATTAAGTTAAGGTTCAAGTTATCTACAACCGGACATTAACAAATTCCCATCTGCCCATAACCGTGGGCATGGCTTTCGAAAATTCAAATCCCTGCAAGGGAGTCCCAACTTAGCCCATGACAAGCTCTCACGGTCAACGAAGGAATAGACCTCCTCCCGAGACGTTCCGATCAGACTCGGTATCTCGGTTCTTCAAGACACTTCGACAGGTTAAAACAAGTCCAGCAACACCGCCCGAATGTGCCGACAAATCCCGATAGGAGCTGCACATATCTCGTTCTCAGGGCACACTCAGATGAGACATCCTACGAGTAAAACCAACCCTCAAGTTGCCCCGAGTTGGCCCCGCAGTCTACTTGGTCGGACCAACACTCAGAGGAGCACTGGCCCGGGGGGTTAAAATAATGATGACCCTTGGGCGCGCGACCCCCAAGGGAAAAGAAAAGGCTAGGCGGCGAATGGTAAAACCAATGTTGGGCATTGCTGGAAAAGCTTTAATCAAGGTGAACTATCAAGGGGTTCCCATTATTACCCAACCGCGTAAGGAACGCAAAATCCGGGAACATAACACCGATATGACGGAAACTAGGGCGGCAAGAGTGGAACAAAACACCAGGCATAAGGCCGAGCATTCCACCCTTTACCAAGTATATAGATGCATTAAGATAACATGGCAATATAATGATATCCCAACAAGTAAATAATGTTCCAACAAGGAACGGTCTCCAATATTCACCTGCAACTAGCAACGCTATAAGAGGGGCTGAGCAAAGCGGTAACATAGCCAATCAACGGTTTGCTAGGACATGGTGGGTTAGAGGTTTAGCATGGCAATTTGGGAGGCTTGAAAGAAAGTGGTAGGCATCGTAGCATTGGCATAGCAAAAGAGCGAGCATCTAGCAAAGCAAAGATAGTAGTGATTTCGAGGGTATGATCATCTTGCCTGAAATCACGCAAGGAAGAAGAACGAGTCCAAGAAGAAGGCAAACGGACGTAGAAGAATGGGTCCTCACAAACATGACGTAACCGGAACCAAACCGAAGAAGCAAACACCGGAAAGAAGCACACAACATAGTAAAGAACCAACACATGAACATGGGATGATATGCGGGATGCGGTATGCGATGCATTTGCATGATTTGACAAGGAATGCATGAACCTGGCCTCAACTTGGAAATCCAAGTGTGCCACTGGAAAGGTGAGATGAAATCTCTTGAAAATGATATAAAGAACGCCGGAATCGGAGTTACGGTTTGGAAATGGCAAGCAATTCAAATATGACCATGTTCTGCGATTTACAGCAAGTAGCCACCTAAATGCAACAAGATATACATGCTACAGCACCCAAACATGGCATCAAAATACATGGCAGGGATCCACTCATGATGCTTAACAAAAGACTAGCACTGAGCTACGGCCAATTCATCCATTAACAGGTTCAAACAAGCATGGCCAAAATGTATTGGTAAACAGATCTCAGACTTAGTGAAATTAACACTTGTCTGGAATTTCAGATCAGATAGCACTCTTTGGAGCATGAAAACTAGATGTTACAGGAACTGAACATGGCAAAGTAAAGCATGGCATGGATCTACTCAAAGAGCTTAACAAAAGTCCCTTAGTGACATTGAGCCAGAAGGGATCAGAAAATACAATTGCAAGCATGTGAACATGGCAAAAACATAATCAGTTCTCAGACTTGGTGAAAACTGGGACATGCTGAAACAGATATCAAGTAGGCATGTTTACGAGCTTGATGCACTCACTACAGAGCATGTCATGATAATCCAAGCATACACCCATTAAGAATACACAAAATACAAGCTAGACATGGCAAGAACAATAACATAGCATGCACGGATCAACTACAACATCCTTGGCAAAATCTCTAACAAGTAGACAATCTGCCCAGATTCATGAAGTAGCAAAAGTAGAGCTCGATTGACTCAATCTAGGGTGCTCCATAATTGCAAACAAAGACATGGATGGATAGCGCACTACAATATTAACAAAACATCCTTACTGATCATCCTCAAAAGAGGCACGGATCTCTGGGAAACAACATGAACATATGGCCATATGAGATAAACAGCTCAAGGACTTGGTGGAAATGCCAAGTCCCTGAAATCAGCACTAACAAGTGCACCACTTTGCAAGCTTGTGCAAGTCACCACACACATCACAAAAATACATGGGTTGCACCTCTGGAAAGATGACAAAACCCTTAACAAAACATATGTAGAGCTCAGGGGCATATCATGCACACATTAATCATGGCACAAATGACAAATAGCTATATGGAGCAGCAGATCTGACAATTATCTCAAGTAGCACTCTTCCAACAGCATTTCGGGCATCAAGATAAACTCAAATGAAAATGATGCAATGAGATGAAATGATCTCTCTGAGATGAACATTTTCATATGCTATATGCATGAATCGGAGCTACGAATGCAAAGTTACGGCATGATGAACCTAGGCATATGAATCTGGGAATTTTGGGGACTTAGTGAAATATAGACCTCTCTGAGAAAGTCAACCCGGGACGGAGACGGAGCGGGATGGCGAGATCCGGATCTGGGAGAGGGTGTTTGGTTAGGTGAAGTGGTGGATCTGGTCCCGCTTCTTCTTCGGATCCGGCCGGACCGAACTCCGGCGAAGAGGGCGGCGAGCTCCGACGATGACAGGCTCCGGCGAGGCGAGTTCGAGGCGACGATCGGACGGTGTTCGCCGGCGAGGCAGGAGGCGGCGCGAGGACGGCGACGGGACCGGCGAAAAGCGGCGGCGCGCGGCCGGTGCGTGAGGGCGGTGCGGTCGGGTCGGTGGCCGGCGCCGGCGTTGCGGGGCGACGAGGTCTTGGTGGACGACGGCG
>NC_057803.1:262155347-262162966 GCF_018294505.1 Triticum aestivum | reverse complement strand
GAAGTGGGCGGCGGAGCGCGGGACGGGCGCTGGCGCGGAGAGGCGGCGCGGGATCTGGGCTCGGCGGGCCGGATCTGGGTTCCGAGGCCTGCGGCGGGAGGCGCGGTGGCGGAGGCCACGTGGCGGAGGCCACGTGGCGGTGGATGATAGGGTGTGGGAGGCGGCTTGGCTGACGTGGTAGCGCCTTATTCATCGGAGTGAGGTGGCTGAGGGCGGCGGACATGTCCGGCCGGTGGCGGAGATGCGTCCGGTGGCGCGAGGTAGAGGAAGACTAGGGTTTCGTCCGCGAATTTGGAAGGGTTGCACATATTTATAGGTAGAGGGAGCTAGGAGAGTCCAAATGAGGTGCGGTTTTCGGCCACGCGATCGTGATCGAATGGCCGAGATGATGGAGCAGGTTTAGGTGGGTTTTGGGCCACTTTGGATGGGTGTTGGGCTGCAACACACACGAGGACTTTTCGGTCCCTCGGTTAACCGTTGGAGTATCAACCGAAGTCCAAATGGTACGAAACTTGACAGGCGGTCTACCGGTAGTAAACCAAGTCCGCTTGACAAATCTCGGTCCAATCCGGAAATGTTTAATCACCACACACGAAAGGAAAGTAGAAAGGACCACCGGAGGAGAACGGAGCGCCGGATTGCAAAACGGACAACGGAGAAAATGCTCGGATGCATGAGACGAACATGTATGCAAATGAAAAGCACATGATGACATGATATGCAATGCATGACATGCAAGCAATGACAAGGAAACAACAGCGAATAACTTGACGACACCTGGCACATCGGTCTCGGGGCGTTACAACACTCCACCACTACGAGAGGATCTCGTCCCGAGATCTAGAATGGCACCGGAGGGACAACGGAAGAGATAAAAGAAGAGGTAAAACAAATTGCTTCTTTGACAAATGAGTGAAACCAAAGAACCTTGAAAAGGTTAAGCCATATCGAGAAAAAGAATAACGGAGATGACAAATTTGAAAACACTCCATTAGAAAAGAGGGACAAGGAACATTGCGAAAAACCTTGAGGTTGAAGGGCAAGATGTATATTGAAACCACTCCGGTTAAAACAAGATAGAGAAGGATTAAGAATGATATAATTTGAGCAGCACTTCATCTGAGAAGGGAGGCAAAACTTGGCAGAATGGGAAAAATTCGAAAAGCAGGCACAACACTTCGGTTAAAAGGATAAGGACGAAAAGAACACGTTCCTGACAAAACAAGAAGATGGGTTGCAGAGAGCAACATCACAATGCCTCCGGAACAAAAGTGTAGAGTAAAGATAATTGAGACAAACGAATGAAGAAGACAATGCCAACTTTTGCTTCAAAAGAGCCTGAAAAGGCATCTTTAGTAGAAGGGTTGAATGGATTTGTTGGAAAACCAACAACGAAAATAATAAGCTTGATATGGTCTTATGGAATACAACTCAAATTATGAGGTGACAACCCGCCACTCACGGGAAAGAATTAGATTGGAATAAACAAGGAGACGAGAAACTTATTTCACCGGAAGGATAAAAGAAGACATTGGATCATTTATAAGCACCATAGATAGCAACAATCCTTAGGGAAAGCTTTAGGTGGAATATAACCCAAGATAATTCCAACGAATAGGTTGATGGATTTAAAATACCTCATTCATAACAACATGTGAGTTATGAAACATGAACTCAAATTATTAAGAATGACCTAATACCATCTCCAATGATACGGAAGAAAGATTGAACTCCGGATTGCAAGATGAAGAAAACTTGAGCTCCTCTGAAAAGAAAGTTGATGAACGTTTCGAGAAGGAATATAAATCCTTGATGACCCACCATGTAGAGCCTCCCTGAAGAACTCCGGTAACAAAAGGATGATTAAATGGAAGGAAAAAGAAGTTGAAAACACAAGGTGAATCCTTGTAAAGATTTAGATGAATCTCCGTGATTACATAATTGCGAGAGCTTGGAACTCCGGGGAAGAAAAGATAAGATGAACAATTGAGATCAAGAATCTTGATGAACCTCCGTAAGAATTGAAAATGAACGAAGAGAAGATAAAGGAAAACCAGGAAGAATTAAGCAAATGAATGAAGACGCTTGAGAGAATTTGGATACATGAGAGCGAAGAGATCACGAGCTGATTAGAGATCACTTGATGCACCGGTAAAATTGGAGAATGATAACTGAAAGCTGAGAATGAACAATCCAGAAATAATGGCTTTCGAAGAATCAAACTAAAAATACTCCTGAATTTGCACCGGATGGATAAAAGAATTCTCACGATCAAAACAATTATGAGAGGATGGCCTCGAACTAGAACCATGAATCTCTGAGAGAGCGGATAAGATATGGAGGAAAAACTCTTCTTCGGTCATCAAAATCTGAGAATTACGACGAGAAACACCACCAAGAATTATTTAGACACTCCGGAATGAAGAATGGGAAGGTTGAGCCAACGATGAAAAGAATTTGACAGATCTTGGAGAAAACATTTGACTGATGATAAATCATTCTTACGACAAACTTTAGAAAAGAATTTGAGAAGCTCCGGAAAAATTAGAAGAGTCAGGTAAGATCCTGGAAAAAGACCTGTGGGTTAGGGCCCACTCAAAAGATACACCGTAGAACTATTGCTAGAAACTGAAATTGCACCGGTTGAATTAAATGGCTAGAACGAGATAGCAACCTCGAAAGAGCTTGAGCGAATGTAGAGTGGAAACACGAATCTTGGAGATATCTTCAGCACTCCGGAACAAAAGAATAGCGAGTGGTGAATGATTAAGAATTGCACCGGCATGAGAAAGCATTGAAACGAGGAAAGGGATATGATCAACGCCAAATCTTAATTTGAATCCACCGGAGAAGAAAACGAGTGAAAAGTGACAACTTGAAGCTCCATTAGAATCTTCCTGATAATCACCGGATAAGAATATTGAAAGAAAAGAAAGAAGAGACTTCACATCAATAAGATGGATATTGATTAAGAAATCTGAGTCCTTGAAGAAACAAAGGGTGGGTGGGCGGGAAAAACAAAGGCAACTTAGAGACGGATGAAACAAACACCGTTGAGAAGAAATGATAATTGATCTTGCTGATGTTGAAATGATCAGATCCACTTGAAGAGAAAACACGTCGGTCAAAAGGATTGACAAAACAATCTCGATTATCAAGAAGGATTAGTATTCGCATAGGAATATGAGAACACCACTTAGGAAAGGTATGGAATCAACATTTGACATGGAAGCAACCCGAATACCACAAATCAAAACAAAACAAAGGATTGGCTTGCAGAATAAGCCGGAACAAACATATGATAGAGATTTCGTCCGAAGTTTTCGTGGTGGGGCCTACACGGGCTCGATCGTACAGCACCATCATGTACAAGGCAGTGCACATGACATATGAAGCATCCCCGAGTCGGCATAGCCAAGGACTCTTTAAGACACAACGAGACCACTGTAAAACCGATCGTGAATAGGCGGACCACTAGACGTCGAACCCCAATTTCATATCATACGTCTATCGGAAAGATATCCTAAGAGCTACTTGAATTCCCACCTAGGAAACTCCCGAAAATTTCCAGTTATGCAATCAGGTATTGGGGATACAGGGGAAGCATAATATCTCACCCAAATCTAGCAAATCCTACATCGAGATGTATCCATCCTTCAACACATAACCAAGAAACCTTCAGAAATCGTCTACCTCAACCTTCGAAAAGCATCCGTTATACAAGTTATGGCGATACTCCCGAACTCCCGCCCCAGTACTGGGTGGCGTCGAGGTTATCTCACCAATGAACTACATAAAAGAGATTTTCGATGTCAGGGTACTAAACTCAGGTATTCCAGAACTGCAACGATAAAATTATGACGACAACACCTTAGAGCTCAACTCCCCGGGACACTTCCACAAAACCCCTGACAGGAGGCACCAAGACAATGTTCTCATCATAAAACCATCGGAACGATTCCAAGATACCCGCGAGATCCTAAATTTTTTTATTGAAATTTGAGAAGAGAAGAGTCAAAACTCTACGTCAGGATGCCTTACCAGAGCGATGAGGAGACTGGGAAGAAAAAGAATTCCTAAACTCTCCGATATATGATTCCTAAATGACTCAAAACATTTTTTCTAGACACAACTCGGCTGCTAAAAATGATCAAGCAATGGGACTCCTAAGGTCGAGGAAGGCTCTGATACCAACTTGTAACGCCCTCGATGTGGCTATATCTCCCACGTGTCGAAGCACGACTTAGAGGCATAACCGCATTGAAAGCAATGTCGCAAGTGAGGTAATCTTGACACAACCCATGTAATACATAAGGGAAAGAGATACATAGTTGGCTTACAATCGCCACTTCACACAATACATTGATAAAGCATTACAACATCCAAATGCAATCAAGGTCCGACTACGGAACCAAAATAAAGAAGAACCCCAAATGCGACAAAGGTCCCCGATCGACCCCGACTGGGCTCCACTACTGATCAACTAGAACGAAGCAACGCAAAGGACAAGATCTTCATCGAGCTCCTCCTGAGCTGGGTTGCGTCATCTGCATGGACTCGTCGGCACCTGCAAACTGGTTTTGGTAGTATCTGTGAGCCACGGAGACTCAGCAATCTCGCACCCTCGCGATCAAGACTATTTAAGCTTATGGGTAAGGTAAAGGTATGAGGTGGAGCTGCAGCAAGCGACTAGCATATATGGTGGCTAACATACGCAAATGAGAGCGAGAAGAGAAAGCAAAGCACGGTCGATAAAAGTATGATCAGGAAGTGATCCTAAAACAACCTATGTCAAGCATAACTCCAACACCATGTTCACTTCCCGGACTCTGCCCGAAAGAGACCATCACGGTTACACACGCGATTGATTCATTTTAATTAAGTTAAGGTTCAAGTTATCTACAACCGGACATTAACAAATTCCCATCTGCCCATAACCGTGGGCACGGCTTTCAAAAGTTCAAATCCCTGCAGGGGAGTCCCAACTTAGCCCATGACAAGCTCTCACGGTCAACGAAGGAATAGACCTCCTCCCGAGACGTTCCGATCAGACTCAGTATCTCGGTTCTTCAAGACACTTCGACAGGTTAAAACAAGTCCAGCAACACTGCCCGAATGTGCCGACAAATCCCGATAGGAGCTGCACATATCTCGTTCTCAGGGCACACTCAGATGAGACATCCTACGAGTAAAACCAACCCTCAAGTTGCCCCGAGGTGGCCCCGCAGTCTACTCGGTCGGACCAACACTCAGAGGAGCACTGGCCCGGGGGGGTTAAAATAATGATGACCCTTGGGCGCGCGACCCCCAAGGGAAAAGAAAAGGCTAGGCGGCGAATGGTAAAACAATGTTGGGCATTGCTGGAAAAGCTTTAATCAAGGCGAACTATCAAGGGGTTCCCATTATTACCCAACCGCGTAAGGAACGCAAAATCCGGGAACATAACACCGATATGACGGAAACTAGGGCGGCAAGAGTGGAGCAAAACACCAGGCATAAGGCCGAGCCTTCCACCCTTTACCAAGTATATAGATGCATTAAGATAACATGGCAATATAATGATATCCCAACAAGTAAATAATGTTCCAACAAGGAACGGTCTCCAATATTCACCTGCAACTAGCAACGCTATAAGAGGGGCTGAGCAAAGCGGTAACATAGCCAATCAACGGTTTGCTAGGACATGGTGGGTTAGAGGTTTAGCATGGCAATTTGGGAGGCTTGAAAGAAAGTGGTAGGCATCGTAGCATTGCCATAGCAAAAGAGCGAGCATCTAGCAAAGCAAAGATAGTAGTGATTTCGAGGGTATGATCATCTTGCCTGAAATCACGCAAGGAAGAGAACGAGTCCAAGAAGAAGACAAACGGACGTAGACGAATGGGTCCTCACAAACGTGACGTAACCGGAACCAAACCGAAGAAGCAAACACCGGAAAGAAGCACACAACATAGTAAAGAACCAACACATGAACATGGGATGATATGCGGGATGCGGTATGCGATGCATATGCATGACTTGACAAGGAATGCATGAACCTGGCCTCAACTTGGAAATCCAAGTGTGCCACTGGAAAGGTCAGACGAAATCGCTTGAAACGATATAAAGAACGCCGGAATCGGAGTTACGGTTTGGAAATGGCAAGCAATTCAAATATGACCATGTTCTGCGACTTACAGCAAGTAGCCATCTAAATGCAACAAGATGGACATGCTACAGCACCCAAACATGGCATTAAAATACATGGCAGGGATCCACTCATGATGCTTAACAAAAGACTAGCACTGAGCTACAGCCAATTCATCCATTAACAGGTTCAAACAAGCATGGCAAAAATGCATTTGGTAAACAGATCTCAGACTTGGTGAAATTAACACTTGTCTGGAATTTCAGATCAGATAGCACTCTTTGGAGCATGAAAACTAGATGCTACAGGAACTGAACATGGCAAAGTAAAGCATGGCATGGATCTACTCAAAGAGCTTAACAAAAGTTCCTTAGTGACATTGAGCCAAAAGGGATCAGAAAATACAATCGCAAGCATGTGAACATGGCAAAAACATAATCAGTTCTCAGACTTGGTGAAAACTGGGACATGCTGAAACAGATATCAAGTAGGCATGTTTACGAGCTCGATGCACTCACTACAGAGCATGTCATGATAATCCAAGCATACACCCATCAAGAATACACAAAATACAAGCTAGACATGGCAAGAACAATAACATAGCATGCACGGATCAACTACAACATCCTTGGCAAAATCGCTAACAAGTAGACAATCTGCCCAGATTCACGAAGTAGCAAAAGTAGAGCTCGATTCACTCAAGCTTGGGTGCTCCATAATTGCAAACAAAGACATGGATGGATGGCGCACTACAATATTAACAAAACATCCTTACTGATCATCCTAAAAAGAGGCAAGGATCTCTGGGAAACAACATGAACATATGGCCATATGAGATAAACAGCTCAAGGACTTAGTGGAAATGCCAAGTCCGTGAAATCAGCACTAACAAGTGCACCACTTTGCAAGCTTCTGCAAGTCACCACACACATCACGAAAATACATGGGTTGCACCTCTGGAAAGATGACAAAACCCTTAACAAAACATATGTAGAGCTCAGGGGCATATCATGCACACATTAATCATGGCAAAAATGACAAATAGCTATATGGAGCAGCAGATCTGACAATTATCTCAAGTAGCACTCTTCCAACAGCATTTCGGGCATCAAGATGAACTCAAATGAAAATGATGCAATAAGATGAAATGATGTACTCTCTAAGACGAACATTTTCATATGCTATATGCATGAATCGGAGCTACGGATGCAAAGTTACGGCATGATGAACATAGGCATATGAATCTGGGAATTTTGGGGACTTAGTGAAATATAGACCTCTCCGAGAAAGTCAACCCGGGACGGAGAGGGAGCGGGATGGCGAGATCCGGATCTGGGTGAGGGTGTTCGGTTAGGTGAAGTGGTGGATCTGGTCCCGCTTCTCCGGATCTGGCCGGACCGAACTCCGGCGAAGAGGGCAGTGAGCTCCGACGATGAAAGGCTCCAGTGAGGGGAGTTCGAGGCGACGGCCGGACGGCGTTCGCCAGCGAGGCAGG